>NC_069499.1:256462514-256510014 GCF_027579735.1 Bombina bombina | reverse complement strand
ATATAGATACTGTCATGTGAGCTATTAGATAATAAATAAAATCATTGGTGTACAGAGCAAATATTAGCAGAATATTATTCCCAGTGATTAATAATATCAAATCTGGAATTCAGACCTTTGGGTAGTCTGCTTTCAAGGGTAAATATCCAATATGCTTCCCTTCTTGCCAATATTGTATCTATATCACCACCCCTAGGGGGCCTAAGGATCTTTTCTATAGCACACCATGAGAAATATCTTAAATCGTTATTATGAAAAGAGCCAAAGTGTTGTACTATTGGAGTACTGGCTTTGTTGATTTTAAATGACGACAGGTGTTCCCGTATGCGGGTATTTAGGTCCCGTGAGGTGAGACCTACATACTGTAATTTACAGTGAGAGCATTCAATAAGGTAAATGGCATATTCTGTGGTACAATTCATACAGGTACCAATGTCATACCTCTTGTTGGTGACCATACTAGAAAAATTCCGTGTCACATGAACGTACTCACAAGGTTTACACTTGCGCCGACCACATTTGAACATGCCAGTATGCCTTAGCCAAGATGATTGACTCTCAGTTTTGCTTTTCAATAACGTAGGGGCCAAAAGATTACCCAATGTTGGGCTTCTCCTATAGGAGCATCTGAGCCCATTCTTAACAGTATTGACTAGCTTATCGTCAGCTGAGAGGAGAGGGAAGTGTCTACGAACTATCTTACAGATATCTAGATACTGTATACTATGATTGGTAACAAAAGTCAAACCTTTGAAATCATCATTTTTTGAAGATTTCATATTTAACAGATCCCTTCTCTCTATGGTACTGACAGCAGCTTTAGCCCTTTTAACTATTGCTTTGGGGTACTTCCTTTCTAGGAGTCTCCTTTCTAGATCAACTGATTCTTGTTGAAATTGTTGGAAACTAGTGCAATTCCTCCTCAGCCTAGTGTATTCTCCCTTGGCAATAGCATATGGAACATGCTTGGGATGGCAACTAGTGCCTTGAAGGAGTGAATTGCCTGAAATGGGCTTCCTGTAAACGGTAGATTCAATCTTACCATCAGGGTTACCCCGCAGTGTAATGTCAAGATAGTTTATTGTATATGGATTAAATTCACAGGTAAATTTCAGGTTGAGATCATTGCAATGTAGGTATTCCAGAAACGGGGGAATAGTTTCCTCACTTCCTGTCCAGATGAAGATAAGATCATCTATATACCTCTGGTATAGAGATATATGAGATCTGTAAATATTATTATCTCCAAAGATGTGGTAAAATTCCCACCATCCTAGAAATAAATTTGCATAGGAGGGGGCAAATTTAGCCCCCATGGCGGTACCACATCTCTGGAGATAATAAGTGTCTTCAAATTTGAAAAAATTGTGTGTTAATAGGAATGTGAGTACCTAAAGAATAAAATTCTTTAGGCAATGATCATAATCAGTGAAATTATCCAGAAAAAAAGTGACAGCTTCCACTCCCTTCTGGTGGGGGATGCTAGAATATAAAGAGACAATATCAATTGTCATCCACATACTAGACTCAGTCCAATTAATATGCTCAAGTATATTTAGGATATGCTTAGTATCACGAACATATGATAAGAGAGACATAACAATAGGCTGGAGTATGTTATCCAGCCATTGAGAGAGGTTTCCCAAGAGTGACTCAACTCCACTGACAATGGGACGACCTTTTATATCTATAAGGGATTTGTGAGTCTTGGGGAAATGATGGAACAGTGGTGTCTTCGGATTATCCACAAAAAGGAATTCAGCTGTATTGCTATCTATACACCCTTGCTCAATACCTTCATCCAAGAGATGTTTGAGTTCATTTTTGTACTCATTAGTGGGATCCCTTCCTAGAATTAGGTAGTCATGTTCATTATT
Source organism: Bombina bombina (assembly GCF_027579735.1). Lineage (NCBI taxonomy): Eukaryota > Metazoa > Chordata > Amphibia > Anura > Bombinatoridae > Bombina > Bombina bombina. The sequence goes on along the minus strand of NC_069499.1, from coordinate 256,508,137 downwards.
CAGCTGTCTGTGACCTTCAGCTATATACTGTACTCGGTCCATTACTACAACCATTCCACCTTTGTCTGATTTCCTGATAACCAAATCCTGATTATTTCTTAGGGAAGTCACTGCTTCTCTTTCAGACAAAGATAGATTGGGCTTGTAGTTGGACCGTCTAGATTTTAGTTCAACCAAGTCATTTTCCACTCTTGAGTGGAAGATTTCAACAATGTTACCCCTACTTTGTATGGGATAAAATCGAGATTTTTTCTTTAGGGTAGGGCCTCTGGTCCTAGTGTCATGTTCAGATGTATTGTCTAACTGTAGTTGTTGTAATGAGACAATATCACAATTCTCAGAGAAATTATGTTTATTAGTAGTGATGTCACTTTCCCCATTCATGGGAGTAAAATCAATAGTACTGACATCATCCGAGAAATGTTTTCTCAGAGTTATGTTCCTAACTAATCTGTTGATGTCAATAATGGTTTGAAATAGATCAAAGTCGTTATTAGGTGCAAAGTTTAGCCCCAAATTTAATACTCTATATTGTGTATCATTAAGTGGGAAAGATGATAAATTGACCACATTTCCTACTATTTGTACTTGGTTTGGGGTCTCGGTTCCCTCAGCTGATATTTGTCCTGATTGTTTTTCATGACTGGATTCTGTTTGGTAATGTGAGTGCCTCTTCCTCCCCCCGCTATGCCTCCCTGTACCTGTGGAAAAACCTGTTCTAGTACAGAGTTGTCTGGTCTAGATGTGATGTGCGGAGTCTCCATATAAGCAGACTGCTTCGGTCTCACTATGTTAGTAACATTATTAGTATTGTCTTCATATACAAGATGTGGACCTGCCGCAATAGCAGCTTGAGGTTCATCGTTTTGGTATGTGATAGATTGTATATCCTGAATAGCATCAGCTGGTTTGTCACCATCACTGGAGTAGTCAGTGTCACTCCCAGAAAAGGTAACATTTTTAGATGAATTATTATTGTTATTTTTATTCTGTTTGTTCCTATTGTTAGCCCTTCTCCTCCTCCTCTACAAGAAAGATGGATGTCGGTGTCTCCTTTTGAATTTGCTGATTACTCCAGTCCTTACCGACCCATCAGCTGATGCTACAGCCTGGAGCGGATCACAGTTTGCAGCACCTCCGGAAAAGAACTCCTGCCATTGGAGGAATACCCGTGACGTATAGCTACACACCCACACTCAAGCCGACGAGCACACGGAATACAGCTGAGGCCCTGTGAGCCGCTCAATTGAAGTCTGGATCTTCGGAAGCGGCACAGAGGCGGCTGTACTTTGGGCAGCGACACTGTCAAGTGGATAATCGAACTGGCTAGAGTGGGGTGAGTTACTCAATTGCATAAGTGCTATTTGAAGTGTCACTCATTACCGGGGTTTCTGCACTGGTCCATTCATACTTATTGATTACAGCCCGGTTTGGCTGAGGTCTGTCGTTGGGTTTCTCTGTTTGATTTGTTTGTTATTGGGTATACCCTGGATGTACCAACATCTAACACAGACTGTTCAAGCCTCCAGCCTGCAATTTTCTGCTCAGCTATGGAGACAACACAGCACACTTTTTACTCTTTGTTGCCAGCTAATGCACGCACTACAAATCTTACTGACTGTGAATTGATTTTCTCAGAGGATAAAAGCATACTGGCATTAAGTACTTTATTTGAACTCCTGGAAAAACTTTTGATAAAAGAATCTAAATTACAGTGGGACATTTGGACCCTCGAAAAGTACAAAAGTTTGAGTATGATACCAAGGGGACTACGGGTCTTTAAATTCCCCACGTTTGATGTGGATACCAATGACAAGGAATTTATAGACTCATGGAATAATGTACTATCTGACTGCTCCCTGAGACTTATGATGTTATTATTGATTTATAAAAACAAACAATTAGAGTCTTTAAGAATAGAAATTAATGATTTGCAAGTAGAACTTAATAGACGGTCTAGTAATCCTGATTTTGCGAAATTTGACAAAATATTGAGGGAACTGATTGCTAAGGGCAGGTCAGAAATTATGGAGAGAAAACATACTAAGTTCATAAGAGATAAATTTGACTATGCTAACAATTGTGTATACATATGGAATAAGAAATCTAGAGGGAATTCTAGATCCAACCAACCAAGATTTGGGAGGAGGAGAAGGGCTAACAATAGGAACAAACAGAATAAAAATAACAATAATAATTCATCTAAAAATGTTACCTTTTCTGGGAGTGACACTGACTACTCCAGTGATGGTGACAAACCAGCTGATGCTATTCAGGATATACAATCTATCACATACCAAAACGATGAACCTCAAGCTGCTATTGCGGCAGGTCCACATCTTGTATATGAAGACAATACTAATAATGTTACTAACATAGTGAGACCGAAGCAGTCTGCTTATATGGAGACTCCGCACATCACATCTAGACCAGACAACTCTGTACTAGAACAGGTTTTTCCACAGGTACAGGGAGGCATAGCGGGGGGAGGAAGAGGCACTCACATTACCAAACAGAATCCAGTCATGAAAAACAATCAGGACAAATATCAGCTGAGGGAACCGAGACCCCAAACCAAGTACAAATAGTAGGAAATGTGGTCAATTTATCATCTTTCCCACTTAATGATACACAATATAGAGTATTAAATTTGGGGCTAAACTTTGCACCTAATAACGACTTTGATCTATTTCAAACCATTATTGACATCAACAGATTAGTTAGGAACATAACTCTGAGAAAACATTTCTCGGATGATGTCAGTACTATTGATTTTACTCCCATGAATGGGGAAAGTGACATCACTACTAATAAACATAATTTCTCTGAGAATTGTGATATTGTCTCATTACAACAACTACAGTTAGACAATACATCTGAACATGACACTAGGACCAGAGGCCCTACCCTAAAGAAAAAATCTCGATTTTATCCCATACAAAGTAGGGGTAACATTGTTGAAATCTTCCACTCAAGAGTGGAAAATGACTTGGTTGAACTAAAATCTAGACGGTCCAACTACAAGCCCAATCTATCTTTGTCTGAAAGAGAAGCAGTGACTTCCCTAAGAAATAATCAGGATTTGGTTATCAGGAAATCAGACAAAGGTGGAATGGTTGTAGTAATGGACCGAGTACAGTATATAGCTGAAGGTCACAGACAGCTGAATAATGAACATGACTACCTAATTCTAGGAAGGGATCCCACTAATGAGTACAAAAATGAACTCAAACATCTCTTGGATGAAGGTATTGAGCAAGGGTGTATAGATAGCAATACAGCTGAATTCCTTTTTGTGGATAATCCGAAGACACCACTGTTCCATCATTTCCCCAAGACTCACAAATCCCTTATAGATATAAAAGGTCGTCCCATTGTCAGTGGAGTTGAGTCACTCTTGGGAAACCTCTCTCAATGGCTGGATAACATACTCCAGCCTATTGTTATGTCTCTCTTATCATATGTTCGTGATACTAAGCATATCCTAAATATACTTGAGCATATTAATTGGACTGAGTCTAGTATGTGGATGACAATTGATATTGTCTCTTTATATTCTAGCATCCCCCACCAGAAGGGAGTGGAAGCTGTCACTTTTTTTCTGGATAATTTCACTGATTATGATCATTGCCTAAAGAATTTTATTCTTAAGGTACTCACATTCCTATTAACACACAATTTTTTCAAATTTGAAGACACTTATTATCTCCAGAGATGTGGTACCGCCATGGGGGCTAAATTTGCCCCCTCCTATGCAAATTTATTTCTAGGATGGTGGGAATTTTACCACATCTTTGGAGATAATAATATTTACAGATCTCATATATCTCTATACCAGAGGTATATAGATGATCTTATCTTCATCTGGACAGGAAGTGAGGAAACTATTCCCCCGTTTCTGGAATACCTACATTGCAATGATCTCAACCTGAAATTTACCTGTGAATTTAATCCATATACAATAAACTATCTTGACATTACACTGTGGGGTAACCCTGATGGTAAGATTGAATCTACCGTTTACAGGAAGCCCATTTCAGGCAATTCACTCCTTCAAGGCACTAGTTGCCATCCCAAGCATGTTCCATATGCTATTGCCAAGGGAGAATACACTAGGCTGAGGAGGAATTGCACTAGTTTCCAACAATTTCAACAAGAATCAGTTGATCTAGAAAGGAGACTCCTAGAAAGGAAGTACCCCAAAGCAATAGTTAAAAGGGCATAAGCTGCTGTCAGTACCATAGAGAGAAGGGATCTGTTAAATATGAAATCTTCAAAAAATGATGATTTCAAAGGTTTGACTTTTGTTACCAATCATAGTATACAGTATCAAGATATCTGTAAGATAGTTCGTAGACACTTCCCTCTCCTCTCAGCTGACGATAAGCTAGTCAATACTGTTAAGAATGGGCTCAGATGCTCCTATAGGAGAAGCCCAACATTGGGTAATCTTTTGGCCCCTACGTTATTGAAAAGCAAAACTGAGAGTCAATCATCTTGGCTAAGGCATACTGGCATGTTCAAATGTGGTCGGCGCAAGTGTAAACCTTGTGAGTACGTTCATGTGACACGGAATTTTTCTAGTATGGTCACCAACAAGAGGTATGACATTGGTACCTGTATGAATTGTACCACAGAATATGCCATTTACCTTATTGAATGCTCTCACTGTAAATTACAGTATGTAGGTCTCACCTCACGGGACCTAAATACCCGCATACGGGAACACCTGTCGTCATTTAAAATCAACAAAGCCAGTACTCCAATAGTACAACACTTTGGCTCTTTTCATAATAACGATTTAAGATATTTCTCATGGTGTGCTATAGAAAAGATCCTTAGGCCCCCTAGGGGTGGTGATATAGATACAATATTGGCAAGAAGGGAAGCATATTGGATATTTACCCTTGAAAGCAGACTACCCAAATGTCTGAATTCCAGATTTGATATTATTAATCACTGGGAATAATATTCTGCTAATATTTGCTCTGTACACCAATGATTGTATTTATTATCTAATAGCTCACATGACAGTATCTATATATTAAGCACATGGAGCCCTTCTGACACTTATATACCCTTTTTGCATACGACGGTATACATTTTTTGCTCATTTTATCTGTATTATGATCATCTATTCCTCCTATGATGAAATCCCTTTACATATTCATGTGATTCATTTACATCATACTAATTTGCCCATTATGCTCTTTCTCAATCTTATTATTTATTTATTTATTTTACTACTATATTAATACATTTTTTCAAATAATGCTGTAGCTATGACATCTCCCCTGTGCTACATCTTAAATATTATTGACACTTTCACATTAGGATTGTGATAGTCATTTAGTTATACAAAAATGTCTATTCATATGCATTTATATTTACTATGATTTTTTGTTGTATATAGCAGATATGCTGGCCACTGAGATAATGAAGTGTTAATTAGGATTACTGCTGTATATGTTATTTACTGTCCTATTGGCTAGAGTCTATGGGGGTAGTTCCTGTTTTAACCTATTATATTAGCCCATGGGGTTTTTAAACAGGTGTGTGGGGTAGCATGTCAGGCTGTGACTACGGAATCTCTTTCCGAAACGCGTATGCCTGTATGCTGCGCCCACGTCTGACTCTTAGTACATTTGCTGTGTTGTCTCTTCTTTTTAACATTGCCTAATAAAGTTTACAAGATTTTACCTACAAGAAAGATGGATGTCGGTGTCTCCTTTTGAATTTGCTGTATATATCTAAACCAATATATAGTTTTATATATATATACTGTATATAGGTATATATATAGGTATAGATATATATTTTACCAAATATATATAAATGTGTTTTTATGAATAAATAGAACATATTCTTCTATGTGAAGAAAATTGGAATGTGAAATATTAATGTTTAATGTTGGGTTAGCGCTCTTGGTTAAACACAATCGGGTTTATTGTGAGTAGGGTGTACGCTGTCGCCATTTATCATTGCCAATCAGCCGCTAGCAGGGGGTGTCAATCAACCTGATCGTATGCGATCGGGCGGATTGCTGTTCGCCGCCTCAGAGGTGGACGAGTTAAGGAGCAGCAGTCTTAAGACCGCTGCTTCTTATGTCCTGTTTCCGGCGAGCCTGAAGGGTCGCGTAGAAACAGCTGCATACGGAGCTTGATAAATCGACCCCTATGGGTGAATAAGTTAACAAGATCACGATATTGTAAGTTTGTCTATTTGCGCACATAGGGTTAGCTGGCAAGTGAAAACATTTTACATTCAACCTTTAATACGTTACCAAAAAGCTTAATTCTAGCGGAGTTAGCACATGAGTGTGAGCGATAATTGCAGCTTCACTCATAATCTGGCCCAGAATCGTTTGCATCAGTCCCTAATTGGCAACCGAAAAGGACCAGGATCTTTCAAAGGGTTTATCCCTGAACTGCTCTTGATATGCAAAACCCCTGTAAGCTGTGTTTACAAAATGTAAGTGTTAAATTATTTAAAGCATATCTTATACAATATTCTAATGAATTAATATATGCTGAGTTTAATGTACCTTTAAAGTATTTTTTGTTACATTTTAAAATATATGACAGTATAATGTACAACAGATGTTCCTGTACGGAGAAAATAAAATGATCAGCCAGTGAGCTTGTATCCCAGGCACCTGTATTAAACAAACATGCATATTCTGTTGTTTGCTTATCAACCAAAACAACTTTAAGATTAACTTTTATGCCAACATAAAAAAACATAATCTCCTAGATTACAAGTTTTGCGCTATAGAGGGTATTTAACGAACGCAACAAAAGTTGCATTATTTCACCCTCCATAGCGCTGCCATTACAAGTTTTAGAAAAGCCTGCTTGTGCGTGCGATATGCGATATGGTTGTGTTGAGCTCCATACCGCACAAAATACAAGCGCTGCTTTAACGTGCTCATGCACGCTTTCCCCATAGACATCAATGGGGAGAGAGTGTTAGAAAAAAAAATAACACCTGCGATCACGGAATGAAAAGCTCCGTAACGCAACCCCATTGATGTCTATGGGGAAAAAAGTTACGTTTAAACCTAACATAAACCCCACGTCTAAACACCCCTAATATGCTGCCACAGACATTGCCGTCACCTACATAAAGTTATTTACCCCTAATCTGCCGCTTCCGATATCGCCCCCACCAAAACAAATCTATTAACCCCTAATCTTTTGCTCCCGATATCACCATCACTATACTAAAGTTATTAACCCCTATTCCCCCACACCCCAACATCGCCCACACCATAATAAAAATATTGACCCCTATTCCGCCGCTCCCCGACATCGCTGCCACTAAATAAAGTTATTAACCCCTAAACCTCTGGCCTCCCACATCATTACCACTAAATAAACTAGGTAGACTAGTTAGTAAATAGGTATTAACTATTTACTAACTACCTAGTTAAAATAAATACAAACTTACCTGTGAAATAAAACCTAAGCTACCTTACAAAGGTAAAAAATAAAAAAACCTACCATTACATAAAATAAAAAACACTAAAATTACAAAAAAAAATAAAAATCTACCATTACAAAAAATAACAAACGAAATTATCCAAAAAATAAAAATTATTCCTATTCTAATACCCTGTTTAAAAAAAAAAAAAATTAAGGGCCTTTGGTAGTTTTATAGATTAGGGTGTTTTTTTTTTTTTTTTTTTTAACAGGGTATTAGAATAGGAATACTTTTTATTTTTTTGTATAATTTAGTTTGTTATTTTTTTTTTGTAATTTTAGTGTTTTTTATTTTTTGTAATGGTAGTTTTTTTATTTTGTAATGTTAGGTTTTAGTGTAAGGCAGCTTAGGTTTTATTTCACAGGTAAGTTTGTTTTTATTTTAACTAGTAACAACTATTTACTAACTAGTCTACCTAGTGAAAATAAATGCAAACTTACCTGTGAAATAAAAATAAAACCTAAGCTCGCTACAATATAGCTATTAGTTCTATTGTAGCTAGCTTAGGTTTTATTTCACAGGTAAGTATGTATTTAGTTTTAAATAGGTATTATTTAGTTAATAATTGTAACTTTTATTTAGGTCTATTTTAATTATGTTAAAGTTAGGGGGTGCTAGGTTTAGGGTTAGGGTTACGGTTAGGGTTAGGTTTAGGGGTTAATAGTTTAATTTAGGTTGCTGCGATGTGGGGGACTGTTGGTTTAGGGGTTAATAGGTTTATTTAGTGGTAGTGATGTGGGAGGCCAGAGGTTTAGGGGTTAATAACTTTATTTAGTGGCGGCAATGTCGGGGAGTGGCGGAACAGGGGTTAATATATTTATTATAGTGTGTGCAATGTTGGGGTGAATAAGGGTTAAAACTCATAACTACTGCTCTCAGATGGCGGTACAGATCTTGTCGTTATAGGGTGTAACACAAGCGTTTTAGCCTCACGGCAAAACTTGTAATGGCAGCGCTATGGAAGTCCCATGCAAAAACGTCATTTTTTTGAGTGCGGGACTGACGTTGCGGTACAAGCTAAAAGGCTTGCGGTACAGCTATACCGACAAGACTTGTAATGGCTGCATTGCTGTTTTAACGCTGAAATTACCATTATTTCAGCGTTAAAACATGAATGCACAACTTGTAATCTACCTGTTAATGAATAATACATTATAACATGTTTAGATGCGGTTCTGTCATATACATGATAGGGAGAGTGTTTTAGAGTTTAATTTCCCTTAAAGGGACACTGAACCCAAATTTTTTGTTTTGTGATTCAGATCACAAAACAAAGCATGCAATTTTAAGCAAATTTCTAATTTACTCCTATTAGCAAATGTTCTTCATTCTCTTGGTATCTTTATTTGAAAATCAAGAATGTAAGTTTAAATGCCGGCCCATTTTGGTGAACAACCTGGGTTGTTCTTGCTGATTGGTTGATACATTCATCCACCAATAAACAAGTGCTGTCCAAGGTTCTGGACTTTCTTTTTCAAATAAAGATAGCAAGAGAACAAATACAAATTTATAATAGGAGTAAATTAGAAAGTTGCTTTAAATTGCATGCTCTATCTGATTCACGAAATAAAAAAAAAATTGGGTTCAGTGTCCCTTTAATGTACTGGCTTCAAAGGGAAAGTCAACACTAAATTGTTATTGTTTAAAAATATAGATAACGCCCTTACTAGCTATTCCCCAGCTTTGCACAACAAACATTGTTATATTAATATACTTTATAACATTTAAACCTCTAAATTTCTGTCTGTTTCTAAGAGACTACAGAGAGCTTCTTAACACATGCTTTTTTTATTTGCTTTTAACAACAGGAAACTACTAGTTCATGTGGGTCATATAGATAACATTGTACTCACACTCGTGGAGTTATTTAAGAGTCAGCACAACACAGTACTAATTGGCTAAAATGCAAGTCAATAGAGAATAAATACAAAAATCATGATCAAGGGGCTGTCAGAAGATGCTTAGATACAAGGTAATTACAGAGGTAAAAGGCATATTAATATAACTGTGTTGGTTATGCAAAACTGGGGAATAATTAATAAAGGGATTATCTATTTTATAAAATAATAAGACAGTCCCTTTAAGGTTCCACATGGCGTTGGAAGTTGGAGTTACAGCGGTGATTAGTTTGCTTCCTCTTTTTCTCCCAGCCATTGTTTCAAGCATTGTTTGAATTAAATGCCCTTGAATTATAATCAGCTGTCAAGCCCCTTTCTATGCTCCCTGCACAGATTGCATTTGTAAGCAGACATTGAGGCTAGACTTTTTTTTCTCTGCACCTGTGACAATTACCCTGCGTTAGTCAAGCTTGTAGGAGTCAGGTCAGAGGTCTTTCACTGTCAAGAGGGGACTCTCTTCTAAGGTGCTAAATCTGTTATCATTTGCTTCTAATGTGATATCTGCTTGTCACTCACAGAACAGTTTTTTGTAGGCCTAATTCAAGGCTGACACATGATTGTTTAGGGACCCAGGGTGAAATAAGGAATTTTACTAAATGTATCACCATTTATGAAACACATTTGTATACACATAATGTAATTCATATTGTGCACAGTGCTTTATAACAGAATATTTGCAACAACAAAAAATGAGAGAAACCTACATATGATATAAAGATCAGAATGTCCTGTAAATATTAAAGAAAAGGACATTAAATTCAAAATGTAAACTTGAAAAAAGTCACACCTTTATGAGCTTGTTGGATTTCCCATTCCAAAACCATGGACACTATTATGGAGCCCCCCCCTTTGGGAAGGATTTCCACAAGATTTTGGAGTGTGTCTGTTGGAATTTGTGCCCATTCAGCCAAAAGAACATTTGTGAGGTCAGTGACTAATGTTGGTCATGAAGGTCTGACTCGTAGTCTGCATTCCAATTCATCACAGCACAGTCATGGTGGAAAGCGCCTTCCCCACCAGGTGTCACAATTTTGGAAGCACCCCATTGTCTAAAAAGCCTTTGTAACCTGTAGCATTAAGATGACCCATCACTGGAAACAATGAGCCTAACCCAAACCCTGAAAAACCACCGCTGACCATTATCCCTCCTCCACCAAACGTTACAGTAGGTACTATGAATTCCTGTAGGTTGCATACTCCTAGCCTCCAACACACCCATATTCTTCCATCAGACTGCCAAATAGTGAATCATGATTCCTCACTCCAAATAACATATTTCCACAGATCCAGAGTTTACTGTCAGTGTGCTTCACACCACTATATCCAATGCTTGCTATTGTGCATGTTGTTGTGAAGCTTCTGTACAGCTGCTCAGCCATGGAAAACCATTTCATGTAGCTTCCAATGCACAGTTCTTGTAGTGATGTCGGCTCCGGAGATGATTTAGAATTTCATGAGTGATGCAACAAATGATAGACAATTTTTAAGAGCTGCTCGCTTCAGCACTCAGCAGCCCCACTACGTGAGTATGTGTTGGAAAATTTTAGAATAAAGAGGCGGAGCTTGTTCTGGTGCAACACATTTATTTTGTAATTTTCATCTGAAACAGATAAATAACTCTGCTTTACTCTGGTGCTATGTTTCTTAACTGTATTCAGTGCTTGTTCCAGGATTACTGAACCACTAAGGTGTTTCCATGGTAACAATTAGTTACTGTGGATGAGAACATAGCAATTGCCACCTGCTGGTAGGAGGTTAAAATAGCAGCACAAGAACTATGAACAATGCAGTAATGAATTTGTCAATAATAACAAACAAACAAAACGTTTAATAAAATTGCTTAATACTCAATTCTGCATACTGTATTTTTTTGGGGTGCAATGAGTTTAATACCCTTTTAATACACAGAGTGCCACACTCTCCCCCACAAAATTAAATGTCAACAGACATTTCCTCTTTTTGAAGACTAACACATTAGATCTGTGTATTATAAGAACTGGCTGTTTAGAAGTTGTGTTCTTTAACACAACACCAATATATATATACTCACAGGAATAAATCCTAAACATGGTAGTTACACTTCTTACTGTCTACTAATGGTCATAGACAAAGCTCATGGTGCACTATAAGCCTGGACCATAATACTTTTGCTATTGCAATGTTCAGTTCCCAGTAGAGAATTGAAGAACAATTGTTCACTTAAACCAGTTTCTTTTCATTACACTTTACTGTAATCAGACTCAATTTTACGACCTACAGTTACTCTTAGTCTGATACAACCATATTATCTCTTCTAAACATTTTACATAATACATCTTAAAGAATTTCACAAAATAATTATTAAGCTTTCACAACAATGTTACTGGTCAGTATACTTTAATGTCTATAACAGTAGTATTTTAACTTTCCATTCTCTAGATATCGCTTTAATAAGCGATCTGTAAGTCCATTGTATTCCATGGTCTCCAAAAGCTTGAACTACAATGTGTTGTATGAATGTCCTTCACTGGTACTTCTCTTTGTATCACAGAAGGTTGCCCTTAGGTTTCATAAGTCAACATTCTTGGTTGGCGTCTCTCTGTGGATGTGATCTAGGCGATTGTACAGGGTTTTCTTGTTCTTCATCAGAAGACTGTTTTGCTTCAAGTGCTAGCTGAGATTTGAAACTTGATCTTCACATTCACTGTGTCGATCATCTTGTAAATCTTCATCAAACGGTATCAATACTTCTACATCATCTGGCGGTAAGTATTAATCTGATTGTTGGGTGACTTGGGGTTGGAAAACTCTAGCTTTCGGGTTTAGGATTGAGTCTCTATTTCTAGAATTCTTTTCTACAAGAGGCTTGAATCTGTATACTAGTTGGTAATCTTCCTTTGAGTCACTATCCAGGTTACATTGAGGCTGTGTATTTTGTTTTACTTTCCTTTTTTTCTTCAGAGAATCATTTTTCTTTGGTTTTGGCTGGTCTGTGGCCTTTTTAGGTTTTTCCAGTGGTAAGTGGTCACATGGCATTAACACAATTCTGTGAATTATTCTTTCTACCTTCTCCATTTTCTGGTCTGATTTCATAGACAGGGCTTTCTTTGCTTTTTCTTTGCACAACTATGTGAACTTTCTCTTCCCAGTAGGATCAAATTTTACCAGGTACTCCTCTTCCAGTTAAGTTGTGAACAAGCACTCGACCACCAGGTTGTAAATAAATAAATGCTGCTTGTTTGTTGGCTGCTTTGGATGCAATGTGGTATGCTTCACTCATTCTTTTTTGCCAGTCTGTTACGTAGTCTTGATACGTTTCTTGTTTTTCTCCATCAGTACAATTGAAAAGATGGTCAATAAGAAGTCTTGGGGATCTCCCAAACAGTAGGTAGTATGGTGAGTATCCAGAAGCCTTGCTGCGTGTGCAATTATAGGAGTGAACAACTTTTCCCAATGAGTTCTTTCAGTCTGTGTTCTCTATTTCTGTCAGAGTTCTCAACATGGATAGCAGTGTCCTGTTGAACCTTTCAACTTGGCTATTTCCTTGAGGGTGATATGGTGTTATATGAGAGCCACGGATTACAGAGAGTTCTTTCAGCCTTGTAGACATCTGATTCTCAAACTCTTTTCCCATATCATGGTGGATCTTGTTTGGGAACCCAAACTTGAGTGCAAAATTATTAAAGATCTTCTCAGCTACAGTCTTGGCGGCTTTGTTTCTTGTGGCATAGGCCTTTGCGAACCAGGTGTAGTGATCCACAACTACTAGGATATATTCATATCCTTGCTTGCATGTCTGCAAATGCAGAAAGTCAATGGATACCATTTCTACCATTACTGTTGTGGTAATGGTAGACAACGGTGCTCTAGTAGGCTTATTGGGCTTCTTTTTCTTAAGACATTCACAGACTCTGGTCACAAAGTGCTCAACATCCTTTTGCATATGTTGCCAGTAGAATCTCTCTCTAATTAAAGTAAGTGTCCTTCCAACACCAAGGTGTCCCATTTCTTGGTGTAATTCTTTAAATACGAGTGGGTGGTATTCTTTGGGCAGGTTTAGTTGGTTTCGTTCCAACGTTTTCCTGCGTAACTCTCCATCTTTGTTCACATACAATTTTGTCCATTGTTTCAGTAATGACCGGACATCTGAGTGCTCTGTCTTCTGGACTTCATTTCCCGGATGCTGATTCTTTGACTTGTACCTCAGAACTCTTCCAATGATGGGGTCTTTTTCTTGAGACTTTCGAATCTGCTCAATAGTCAGGGGGCTAGTAAATGTACTAGAGGGTGCATCTTGTACTAGTTCCAGTGCACTTGTGAAAACTGTTCCTATCCCCTGGGATGATCCTTACCACTCTACAGATATTCCCTGTATTGAAGAGCTGATGATATTCTGTTTAATTTCTTCGATACATTGATTTATGTAGTCATTTATCTCTAGTGGCATTCAGGATAGACCATCTGCATTTGCATTTGACTTTCCTGGACGCTATCGAATAGTGAAGTTAAAATCTGCAAGCTGTGCTACCCACCGGTGGCCTGTGGCATTCACTTTGGCTGTAGTGAGGATATAGGTCAGAGGGTTGTTGCCTGTATACACCACAAATGAGGCTGTGTGGTACAAATAGTCCCTGAATCATTCACAAATGGCCCATTTCAATGCCAGGAATTCAAATTTTCCAGAGTGCATGTGGTAATTCTTCTCCGGTGGTGTCAGTGTTCTGGAGCCATATGCAATCACTACCATCCTGCCTCCTTGCCTTTTGTATAATACTGCTCCAAAACTTTCTTGTGATGTGTCCCAGTGTAACACGAAAGGCTGTGTGAAATTGGCATATACCAGGACAGGTGGTTTCAACAAATAGTCGATGAGCTGGTTTAGAACTTTCTGATGGCTATTTGTCCAGTAAATAGGTCTGCAAGATGGTAGATGTCCTTGCTGCTTGGTTGTTTGTCCCTTCTTCTTTGCTTGGGGGTTCCCTCTTGTACTGATGCTGTGTTTTTCCCATTTAGCTTAGATGGAGCAAGAGATAGCAACTCATATAAGGGCTTGCCAATTCTGGAGAAGTTTGGAAGAGAAATCCCAACATCATCCTCAAATCTCCTATTGTTTCAGGCTTTTTTTTTCTTTTAATTTCTGTACTGGTGCAATCTCAGTTGGATCCATCGTGTACCTTCTCCTGAGACCATTTTTCACAGAAATTTCACTTTTCTTTTGAATAGTTCGCACTTCCGAGGAGTTATCTTGATACCATGTTGGTGGTACCTTTGTAAGACAGTCTGAACATGCATCAAGTGATCTTCAAACGTACTGCTTTGAACAAGTTTGTCATCCAAGTAAGGTTGGCAGATAACATCTCTCAGGCCTGAAAGACAATCTTCCATACTCCATTGAAACTCGGCAGGAGCTGCACTGAGCCCAAATGGGATACGGACGCACTGATAAAGTCCCCTCCCCAGGGAGTAATGAAGGCAGTTAATGGGTGACTTTCGGTGTCTAGCAATCCCTGATGATAGGCCTTCCCTTGGTCAAGAACAGAGAACCACGAGCTGCCACTCAAGGAGTCCAACATGTCCTGTATTCTTGGGATTGGATGGCGATCAGGCACTGACTTTCTGTTCAATTCCCTGTAGTCACAGCAGAGCCTTAGACTTCCATCCTTCTTCCTGACACAGACCACAGATGAAGAGTGTGATGATCTTGACTGAGTTATCCATCCCTTGTTTAGCAGATCTTGGATGTACTCCACTTCTTGATCGAGGGGTTTTGGAACCAACATGTATATCTTCTGGACAGGTGTGGTATCTTTAAGAGTGATGTGCATGTTGAGAGATGGGATGCAACCAATATCATCAACAACACTTGTCTTACTGCTTGTTGCTGAGTCTCACTTAAATGGTCCACACTAACCGGAGGATCCCACTTCTGGTTAGTTCTACAACTGCTGTTAACCCACTTCTTTACTTCAAACTCTGGTGGCTTCAGCACATTGTTAGAGTGGTGGCTTATTTGTTCATGTTGTAACTCTTGATCATTGACTGGACCCACTGGTGCTGGATACACTGTTTCTACAGTTTGGTGGTGACCCAGGAGACAACGTTGGTCTAATGTAATATCATGCTTAGTAATATTTGCAATAAGGATAGGTACATAAATTGGACTTCCCTTGCAAACTTCTACTACCACTTCACTGATGGCCAAAACCTTCTGGTAAAGGACACAGTTCAGATGGAACAAAGAGCATCTCTTGGTTTTTGGTTATGACTCCCAAATGGGCATGAGCATGGATAGAGGTAATCTGGTCTGCGGGTAGGACTATTTTCTTCCGCCCCGTTCTCACAATGCCTTTATCATAACTTGCAGCTGAAGTCTGCATGAGTTTCAGCATGGTTTCAGCTGTGTTTGCTCATCATCTGTATAATACGGACTGATGTTCCTGCTACCCTCTTCTCTTGACTGACTAATTATTCAATTACATTGAAAACAATAATTGGATCTTCTGCCACTTTAGGGTCACTTGCGACTAAAATAGGAACTTCAGTGTCTCTGCTGATGCTGATTCACAATCCAATTTAAATCTCACCTCAATCCATCCAAGAAATGGTATTTCTGTTTGGTTAGCTGCTAGTCCCATCAGAGTTCCAGGTCTAAGCAGTTCTGCAATGGGTCGGATTGTGATGTGTGGGAGATATTGTTTTCTCCAGATGTCATTCACAATGCTGGCTTGTGCCCCAGTGTCCCACAAAGCTTCAATGGTGACATTATTAAGTCGGCAACGGACAAGGCACCATCCCCCAACCAGATCTAGCAGCTTGGCTTGATGTTGCGGTGATAAATAATTGAATGTGTTTATAGGAGAGGTTCCCAGAACTTTATTTATGGACACCGCACCCTGCTGTCTTGAAGTATTATTAGGAGTTCTGACAGGTGTGTGTTGATGTCGGTGGGACACGTGGTAAGGAGCTACTGTGGGTCCCATCTCAGCAGCCCGTTCAAGTTTTCTAGCAGCTGTGTCTTTACTCGGCATCCACATGACAAATGTCCTGTTTGACCACAGCGGAAACAGTGAGTACATGTGGCTCCAGCATTGACCTCCCAACATTCCTTACAACCTCTCTGTCTTGCTTGTGTCTGGATCATTGGAAACTCTCTTGGTCATGGTTGACTGCTGGTCTCCAAGGCTGTGAGGAACATTTTCTTCATTTCAAACACATCTGCCTTGAGATCTTCAATCAACTTATAGGGATCTAGACCTGTGTAAATATACATAAGAAAAATAAGAACAACACAGTCACTTGGGTGAACACAGAGAAAAATAAAGCAATCACTTTATACATTTTTTTAATTATTTTTATATTTATTTATCTGAGTCATCTTTGGCCAATCAAATCATACACTTTCCATGGATATACTGAGGTGGACTTAAAACTCACCTCAGAACGTTATTCATAATTATTTAATAAAAACACTAAAATATTGTATGTCAGTTCAAGCACACAAATGGCTACTACAAATGTAAAAATCTTGTTTACATTGACAACTCCCCTTATGTCACCTGTATATTACTTATCTGATGTGGTTTGTGTTTTAAATGTTTTTTTTTTTTTTTTAAAACATAATAAGTGTCAGAATGCCAAATATTTAAAACTACACTCTGCCCCTTAAAGGACCACTAAACCTATTTTTTTTCTTTTATGATTCAGATAGATCATGCAATTTTAAGTAACTTTCTAATTTACTCCTAGTATCACATTTTCTTCATTCTCTTGGTATCTTTACCACCAGCCAATCATGATGCTGACAATCCACTTACTAGCAGGAAAAACCTAGGGCGAGATTACATATACAGCACAGGCTTCAGCACAAGCGTTGAAACCGGCGCCGCCCATAATTTCACCTTGTACATCGGGGTATTACATATACGGCGCCATTAGATGCTAGACCGGCATAAGTAGGACAAAGTGGCGATCTTCAGAAATGTGCGCAAATACACATTTCTGTCGTCGCAAGTAACTTATGCCAGGATTATGATCGCGTAAAGGGGCATATTTATCAAGCTCCGTATGGAGCTTGAAGCCCTTTGTTTCTGGCGAGCCTTCAGGCTCGCCAGAAACACAAGTTATGAAGTAGCAGTCTAAAGACCGCTGCTCCATAAACTGTCCGCCTGCTCTGAGGCGGGGACAGACATCGCCTAAAATTAACCTGATCCAATACAATCAGGTTGATTGACACCCCCTGGCCGTGAATTTGCAGGGGGCGGTGTTGCACCAGCAGTTCACAAGAACTGCTGGTGCAATGATAAATGACGACAGCGTATGCTGTTGGCATTTATCGATGTATGGAGGATATTATCCGCAATATTGGATCATGTCCACTCGCACATTAATAAATAGGCCCCTATGTGTCAATAAAGAGTAGTGTTATGCAAATGAGGATAACACGCGTAAAAACTAAACTGGAATTAAACTAAAAATGTGAAAGGTAATTAAGCTATTCAAATTCATATATAAACCCATGTGCAGCTGACATTTTCTTCAGTGTATTTGTATTGTTTGTTGAGCTACAACACACGGCCCAGTAGTGGAGGATTAGTGAGAGTAGAGAGAGAGGCGCAAACAGAATAGTTAGTTAGGTAGCATTGGTGGATTGAGTAAACTTGTACACTTACACATATTCTGACATATTGCACACATTGCATAGATACATATACAAATACACCACACCTTTTTTTTTTAACACCTCACATATTTTATTTTTACAGTGTGATAGGCTGAGTGTTTGGTTGCGATTGTGTGTGACTTAACTGGTAGTGAGTGGGAGTGTGGGTAGTGTGAGTAGTGTGGGGATGCCAGTAAGAGGTAGGGATGAGGGGAGGAGGGGAGAGGGGAGGAAGGGGGGAAAAGGAAAGGGGAGGAGGGGAGATGGGAGGAGGGGAGAGGAGTGGCAGGGAGAGGAGTATTGGAGAGGACAGGAGGAGCAGTGGGCCCCCTGTCAGGGAGTAAGTGGAGTGGGGAGAGTCAGAAGGAATGATGGGAGAAGAGATGCCAGAGAGCCCCAGAAAGCAGGCACATCTAGGAGAGGGACAGAGGGTGCACATGGGGACAGAAGGATAGAGAGGAGCCCACACTGCCAGGGACATCACAGAGGGGAAGCCAAATGGCCATGGAGGATGAGAGGCTGAGATGTCCTAACTTCACATTTGATGAAAATGTTACCCTAGTCCAGGCCATCATGGACAATTACAGTGACCTCTTTCGGCAGGAGAACGGCAAAGGCAGTGCCAAAAAAGAAAGACTGCATGGCTGGCGGTAGAGGATGCCGTCAACAGCGTGGCCCTGCAAAGGAGGACTGTAGAGGGCCTTAAAAAGAGGTGGAACGACTGTAAGAGGCGGGTAAAAGAGAAGATGGGGCAGGAAGCTGTCCATCAGAAGGGAACAGGCAGTGGGGCAGCCCTGGAAATGGAATACAACGCCTGGCAGTAGATGATACGCAGGTCCCTGAGTATCACAGCAGTCCGTGGACTTCCAGGGGTTCATGACTCAGGGGCTGCAACCACAGCACATCATGCTGTTGAGTAATATCCCACACACCTGTATTATATGTAGTTGCAATACAACATCCTTTAATATCACACATTCATGTACACGATGAGGAGCATGGTATTTGGAGTACAAAAACATCTACAATTATACTTGACATTACTGCTACATAACACAATACAATTCATGAGGTGAGGTGGAATAGTGCAATACTAACAGGTCTCAGAGTAACACAGGTCACAAGCAGAGTTTTCAGTAAATGGACACTATAGCCATCCCAATACATTTAGCTCAATAAAGCAGGTTCTGTGCCTAGATCAGGCTAAAGTAAATTGTGTGACCATAGTGTCACTTAAAGAACACATTATTTCATAATTGGCATGTACACATAACTATTGTATGAAACACATCCCTGTATACTGCTCATATTCATATCCCTCATAGACCAACTCACAATGTGCACATGCATGTTATAGAGTTTGACATGTGAATCAGTATAGGACCTAGCATGTATCAATGTACATTGTATGCCCACATGGACATATATCTGACTGTACTAATCTCTCTCATTCTTTAACTCTTACACAGAACCTCCTGTCACAAGGATAAAAACAGCCATGCCGCCACCACCACCAGTCTTCAGGCAACCGCACGAACAGCATGCTCCCAGGCATGAGCATGGTTGGATGGCTTCAGTTGAGGACCCGGGAGTGATGCCACCACCATTGCCATATGACCCCTGGCAAGATTCCTGGCAAGAGGAATATCCTTCCTTTGGTTTTGAAGGGAGCCAAGACAGCCACAAAGGGTCCATGTATTTACACCCCCCCCCCACAACACAATCTCATGTCAGTCATGGATATTACCCATAGACTATGTCACAAGATGTGCCGATTGTAGAAGATGAGTGGTCACACACTGGTCATCAGTGGAACTACCAATCATCCATGAGAGCTCCACCAACCTCTTCCATGGGGCGATCTCCACCATCCTCTTCCATGGGATGAGCTACACCATCCTCTTCCATTGGATGAGCTCCACCATCCTCTTACATGGGAAGAGCTCCACCTTCCTCTTCCATGGGATGAGCTCCACCATCCTCTTCCATGGGACAAGCTCCAACATCTGCAGATGGAAATACAGCAGAAACTACAGCTGCCCCTCAAGCAGTAGAAGATACAGCGGCACCTGCCCCTCAAGCAGCAGAAGATACAGCTGAACCTGCCCCTCAAGCACCAGAAGCTACAGCTGAACCTGCCCCTCAAGCACCAGAAGATACAGCTTAACCTGCCCCTCAAGCAACTGCCAGCCCTGTTGCTTAAGAGCCTGTGGATGCATTGTATTCTCCCCTGGGTGAGGAATACATTGCACTCCAGAGGAGGCTTGTCACAATCACTAAGAGCATATAAAGAGGCCAAGAGAGGTTCTTCAGGAGCCAAGATAGGTTCTTCAGTGGCCAAGAGAGGTTACACAAACGTAGCATAGAGCTGCAGAAGGACATGGCAGCATCGTTAAGTGCAAGTGTTCAAAACCAGTCACAGATTATGTAAATTCTGTCTGATATGCAGATGCAGATGAACAATAGATGGAGAGAACAAAATCAACTCTTGGGTGTGTTGGTTGAGCACTTTACACACCAGCAGGACACTGCCTATAGCCTATCATCTGTGGCCAGCACACCAGCAGAAACACCAGAATCTGCTAGAACAAGAATAACAAGGCAATCCACTACAGGCACCTCAGCTCCCTCCTCCAAGAAGCCAAATATATATATATATATATATATATATATATATATATATATATATATATATATATATATATATATATATATTATAGTTCACTATAAACTTTGTCCTCTTTTATTTACCATGTAATTGTCATACACATCCATGTGAGGTGTGTTTTATTATACTAATATTGTTAAAACATATAATATGACCTGTGTTGAAATGGCAATAAAAACAGGAAATATTATCATGTTTATGACATATTCTTGTAGTATAACTCACTCCACATAGTTGCGTATGAAGGGTACATATAGTAATATTGTATCTTACATCCAATATAAATTGACACATGGATATATATAATACTGATGTTATTGATAGGGTGTGCATTGTCAGGTGTTTTAAGGCTGCAGGTGAGAGGTTGTGCTGTTTGTGATTGGTTTGACACAATTGCAGAGGAGGAATATTGATTATAATAATTAAGTGGGCAGCAAGGTTTAAAGGGACATTTTACTCAAAAATGTTCTTCCCTTTAATTTGTTCCCAATGATCCACTTTATCTACTGGGGTGTATTAAATTGTTTACAAATATTTCCTTTACCCTTACGATTGCATTTGAAATATTTTATTTAGCCTGTGGTATCTCCACCCATCCTTAAATATTTTGGCCTCAAGGCCAAGCTGTGTTATCACAGCCAGTAGAATAAATTACACTCCCAGTGGGTTCTAGAAGAGATAGTTTACTAAAATGATTATTTTCCATTGTTCTCTCCAAGTATTGGTGATTGGTTTATGAACAGATATAAAATAAAGAAGCAAGTATATGTACACAATGTGATAAAGTAATGAGATCTGATTATACCTACAAGCTCAGCCAATTTTATTAGGTTGTAAATTCAAAACACAAAATCAGCTATTTCAAATACAGAAATAAACCTTAAAAAAATCTCATACATTTTATACTCTGCAGCTATTAAAAGAAGTAATTGGAAAGAGAAAAACTATTTTATAGTATACTGTCTCTTTAACTTTTGAGATGCTGCTTAAATATATGTGTTTCTTAAGGCTTCCATGGAGTTACATTGCTTTTTTAGTCAGTGTAAGGGTTGCTGTGCCTTCCATGTGTGTCGAGATGAAACTGGAGTAGAATTTCTGAATTATGCACGCGTAAGTCCTTGCGCTGTATATTGGATACCGAATTGCGTGCCAGTTCTATGTTAGTTTATGGGAGTAAAAAACAAAATTTATGCTTACCTGATAAATTTCTTTCTTTTGCGATGTACTGAGTCCATGGATTCATCCTAACTTGTGGGATATTGTCCTTCCTGACAGGAAGTAGCAAAGAGAGCACAACAGCAGAGCTGTCTATATAGCTCCCCCCTTAACTCCACCTCCCAGTCATTCGACCGAAGGCCAAGGAAGAAAAGGAGAAACTATAAGGTGCAGAGGTGACTGAAGACAGGGCGGGCCGTGGACTCAGTACATCGCAAAAGAAAGAAATTTATCAGGTAAGCATAAATTTTGTTTTCTTTTGCATGATGTACCGAGTCCACGGATTCATCCTAACTTGTGGGATACCAATACCAAAGCTTTAGGACACGGATGAAGGGAGGGACAAGACAGGAACCTAAACGGAAGGCACCACTGCTTGCAAAACCTTTCTCCCAAAAATAGCCTCAGAAGAAGCAAAAGTATCAAATTTATAAAATTTTTAAAAGGTATGAAGCGACAACCAAGTCGCAGCCTTACAAATCTGTTCAACAGAAGCATAATTTTTAAAAGCCCATGTGGAAGCTACCGCTCTAGTAGAATGAGCTGTAATCCTTTCAGGAGGCTGCTGTCCAGCAGTCTCATAAGCCAAACGGATGATGCTTTTCAGCCAAAAGGAAAGAGAAGTCGCCGTAGCCTTTTGACTCCTAAGTTTTTCAGAATAGACAACAAACAAAGAATATGTTTGACGAAAATCTTTGGTTGCCTGCAAATAAAATTTCAAAGCACGAACCACGTCCAAGTTGTGCAACAGACGTTCCTTCTTACAAGAAGGATTAGGACACAGAGAAGGAACAATAATTTCTTGATTGATATTCCTGTTAGTAACAACCTTAGGTAGGAACCCAGGCTTGGTACGCAAAACCACCTTATCAGCATGGAACACAAGATAAGGACAGTCACATTCATCGAGCTGAAGAGATAGCAACTAGGAACAAAGCTTTCCAAGATAAAAGCTTAATATCTATGGAATGCATGGGTTCAAACTGAACCCCCTGAAGAACTCTAAGAACTAAATTTAGACTCCATGGCGGAGCAATAGGTTTAAACACAGGCTTAATTCTAACTAAACCCTGACAAAAAGCCTGAACATCTGGAACATCTGCCAGATGCTTGTGCAACAAAATAGACAGAGCAGATATCTGTCCCTTTAGGGAACTAGCTGATAATCCTTTCTCCAATCCCTCTTGAAGAAAAGACAAAATCCTAGGAATCCTGATTTTACTCCAGGAGAAGACTTTGGATTTGCACCAAAAAAGATATTTACGCCATATCTTATGATAAATTTTCCTGGTAACAGGCTTTCGAGCCTGAATCAAGGTATTTATGACTGACTTAGAGAAACCCCGCTTTGATAGAATCAAGCGTTCAATCTCCAAGCAGTCAGTTGCAGAGAAATTAGATTTGGATGCTTGAATGGACCTTGAATCAGAAGGTCCTGTCTCAATGGCAGAGACCATGGTGGAAGGGATGACATGTCCACCAGGTCTGCATACCAAGTCCTGCGTGGCCATGCAGGCACTATCAAAATCACTAATGCTCTCTCCTGTTTGATTCTGGCAATCAGATGTGGAAGGAGAGGGAAAGGTGGAAACACATAAGCCAGGTTGAACGACCAGGGTACTGCTAGAGCATCTATCAGTACAGCCTGAGGATCCCTTGACCTGGAGCCATAACGAGGAAGTTTGGGGTTCTGACGAGACGCCATCAGATCAAACTCTGGTGTGCCCCATAGCCGAACCAGCTGAGCAAACACCTCTGGATGGAGTTCCCACTCCCCCGGATGAAAAGTCTGACGACTTAGAAAATTTGCCTCCCAGTTCTCTACACCTGGGATATAGATCGCTGACAGATGGCAAGAGTGAGCCTCTGCCCATTGGATTATACTTGAGATCTCTATCATCGCTAAGGAACTCTTTGTTCCGCCCTGATGATTGATATAAGCCACAGTCGTGATGTTGTCCGACTGAAAAATGATGAATCTGGCCGAAGCCAGCTGAGGCTATGCCTGGAGAGCATTGAATATCGCTCTTAATTCCAGAATATTTATCAGTAGGAAAGCCTCTTCCCGAGTCCACAAACCCTGAGCTTTCAGGGAATTCCAAACTGCACCCCAGCCCAGAAGACTGGCGTCTGTCGTCACTATAAACCATTCTGGCTTGCGGAAACACATTCCCTGGGACAGATGATCCTGTGACAAACACCAAAGAAGAGAGTCTCTGGTCTCTTGATCCAGATTTATCTGAGGAGATAAATCCACATAATCCCCATTCCACTGATTGAGCATGCATAGTTGCAGTGGTCTGAGATGCAAGCGAGCAAACGGAACTATGTCCATTGCCGCTACCATTAGTCCGATTACCTCCATACACTGAGCCACTGACGGCCGAGGAATGGAATGAAGAGCTCGGCAGGTGGACAAAATCTTTGATTTCCTGACCTCCGTCAGAAATATTTTCATGTCCACCGAGTCTATCAGAGTCCCTAGAAATGAAATTCTTGTGAGGGGGGAAAGAGAACTCTTTTTTACGTTCACTTTCCACCCGTGAGACCTTAGAAAGGCCAACACTAAGTCTGTGTGAGACTTGGCTAGTTGGAAGGACAACGCTTGAATTAGAATGTCGTCTAGATAAGGTGCCACTGTTATGCCCCATGGCCTTAGAACCGCCAGAAGGGACCCTAGCACCTTCATGAAGATTTGCAGCGCCGTGGCCAACCCAAAAGGAAGAGACACAAACTGATAATGCTTGTCCAGAAAGGCGAACCTGAGGAACTGTTGATAATCTTTGTGGATAG
Organism: Bombina bombina; assembly: GCF_027579735.1. NCBI lineage: Eukaryota > Metazoa > Chordata > Amphibia > Anura > Bombinatoridae > Bombina > Bombina bombina. The sequence goes on along the minus strand of NC_069499.1, from coordinate 256,483,443 downwards.
GAATGTGCAGATACGCATCCTTTAAGTCCACGTGGTCATATATTGACCCTCCTGGATCAATGGTAAGATAGTCCGAATGGTCTCCATCTTGAAAGATGGAACTCTTAGGAATTGGTTTAGAATCTTGAGATCCAGAATTGGTCTGAAGGTTCCCTCCTTTTTGGGAACTATAAACAGATTGGAGTAGAACCCCTGCCCCTGTTCTGCTTTTGGAACTGGGCAGATCACTCCCATGGTAAAAAGGTCTTCTACACATCGTAAGAATGCCTCTCTTTTTGTCGGGTTTACAGACAATTGAGAAAGATTAGATTTAGATGACACATCAGCTGACCAGGACTTAAGCCATAACGCTCTACACGCTAAAATGGCAAAACCTGAATTCTTAGCCGCTAATTTAGCAAGATGAAAAGCGGCGTCTGTAATAAAATAATTAGCCAACTTAAGAGCCTTAATTCTGTCCAAAATATCATCTAGTGGGGCCTCCATCTGAAGAGCCTCTTTTAGAGCCTCAAACCAAAAGGCAGCTGCAGTGGTTATAGGAGCAATGCATGCTATAGGTTGAAGAAGAAAACCTTGATGAACAAAAATTTTCTTTAGGAGACCCTCTAATTTTTTATCCATTGGATCAATGAAAGCACAACTGTCTTCAATAGGTATAGTTGTACGCTTAGCCAGGGTAGAAATAGCTCCCTCCACCTTATGGACCGTCTGCCATGAGTCCTTTATAGTGTCAGAAATGGGAAACATTTTCTTAAAAACAGGAGGGGGAGAGAACGGAATACCTGGTTTATCCCACTCCTTAGTAACAATGTCCGAAATCCTCTTAGGGACCGGAAACACATCAGTGTAAACAGGAACCTCTAAATATTTGTCCATTTTACACAATTTCTCTGGAATGACAATAGGGTCACAATCATCCAGAGTAGCTAAAACCTCCCTGAGCAATAAACGGAGGTGCTCTTACTTAAATTTAAATGCCGTCATATCTGAATCTGTCTGAGAGAACATCTTTCCTGAATCAAAAATCTCTCCCTCAGACAGCAAATCCCTCATCCCTACTTCAGAACATTGTGAGGGAATATCGGATACGGCTACTAAAGCGTCAGAAGGCTCAGCATTTGTTCTTAACCCAGAGCTAATGCGCTTCACTTGCAACCCAGGCAGCTTAGATAAAACCCTCTGTGAGGGTTGTATTCATAACTGAAGCCATATCTTGCAAAGTGAAAGAATTAGATGCACTAGAAGTACTTGGCGTCGCATGTGCGGGCGTTACTGGTTGTGACACTTGGGGAGAACTAGATGGCAAAACCTGATTTCCTTCTGTCTGAGAATCATCTAATGCCAAATTTTTATAAGTCAAAATATTCTGTTTGCAATTTATAGACATATCAGTACAAGTGGGACACATTCTAAGAGGGGGTTCCACAATGGCTTCTAAACAAATTGAACAATGAGTTTCCTCAGTGTCAGACATATTTAACAAACTAGTAATAAAGCAAGCAAGCTTGGAAAACACTTTATTTAATGAAAAAAACACAATTTGCAAAAACGGTACTGTGCCTTTAAGAGAAAAAAAGGCATACACAAACTGCAAAACAGGTTAAAATTGCTTCAATTTTTCTGAAATTTTAACAGTGTACCCACTAAGCTTTAGAAGGATTGCACCACAAGTTAATAAGCAATAAACCCCCAAATGAAAAAAACGGTTTGAAATATATCTAAAACCGGTTAAAAACCCCTATTAGCACCTTGCCACAGCTCTGCTGTGGCCCTACCTGCCCCTAGGAAGTTATAATATGGGGTTTAAAGCTTCAATTAGTCCCTCAGAAGACTCTCAGGACCTCAGGAGAAGTTGCTTGCTACTTGTAAATGTAGGCCCCGCCCACCTCACTCGATGTTGCTGGGGCCTACACAAAACTAACAAAGCCTGCCTGAAAGCCATGTGGGTTATGAACAACCCCAAAGAACCCTCAAGCAAATGTCCCATAAAACAGAAAACGTCTGTCCCAAATTCACATAACAAACTGAGTACCCACAAAAAATTAACCCTTCATGCAAGCTAGTAAAAACCTCTAATAACACTAGGATTACTGCTTACCCTTCCCCTAATGGGGACACTGTCAGCCTTTCTGAGTTAACACAGTCTCTGCAGAAAATATGACTGAACATACCTCATTGCTGTATAGCAAGAAACTGTTCCTCACACTGAAGTTTTCCTGTACTCCTCAGCTTCTATGGGAACAGCAGTGAACCTTAGTTACAAATGCTAAGATCATCATCTTCCAGGCAGAAATCTTCGTCTATGTCCTGCCTGAGAGTAAATAGTACAACACCGGTACCATTTAAAAATAACAAACACTTGATTGAAGATAAAATAAAACAGTTTAACACCTCTTCTCTTTACTCTTCCTGCTTAGAGCCAGCAAAGAGAATGACTGGGGAGTGGAGTTAAGGGGGGAGCTATATAGACAGCTCTGCTGTGGTGCTCTCTTTGCTACTTCCTGTCAGGAAGGACAATATCCCACAAGTTAGGATGAATCCGTGGACTCGGTACATCATGCAAAAGAAAATGTGGGCGACGGGTAAAATATATATGCGCGTAACTTGTACGCCACATAGGTGGTACCAAAAACACGTAAAAAACGGCATTGCCAGCTTTTTCGGGTGACGCCGCATATGTAATGGAGCCCCTAGTATACTGCAAGGTGATTTATTAGTTCTGTATGTAACATTATATGAAACAACATCATGCTCTAATAAACAACTTTAAAAACAAATATGTAATAAATTAAAACAATGCTATATAAAAATATGCTAAATCATTAAAAAAATATATCATATATAACAATAGAATATATTGAATGATTATTATAATTAACAAGAAGCTTAAAGGGACATTGTACACTAGATTTTTATTTGCATAAAGGTTTTGTAGATGATCCATTTATAGACCACCTGGGAGTGTTTTTTTAACAGTGTATAGTTTTGCTTGATTTTTAATAACATTGTGCTGATTTTCAGACTGCTAACCTAGCCCCAAGATGCTGAGTCTCTGCTCTTTTTGTTTCCCCAGCCCCTTTAACTGGGTGTCCCAGCCTCTCCTCATCAACATTGCTATAGTGGGAGCTTCTAATAAGTACATTTTTTAAATATTTTATATTGGAATTTTAGATCAGTATCTGTGCATATTCTTCTTCATAGTAGTGTCTATTACATGCAGTTATATAAAAATTGGTGTATACCAAGGGAAGCTTTCAAAATGGTTCCTATTAGGAAACACTGTATAGCAATGCTGGGATTTTTTGTTTAGTTTCAAAAGCAATTCAAATCCTTATTGAGAGCTCTAGTTTGAAATAGAAAACAGTACTTCAATTAGTAAACAATATCACAGCAAATATATCTATACATAGACAAACAGAATACTGTAAAAAAAAAAGAAAAAAATATAAGAAAGCTACCACAGTTCTCATGGGTTTTTTACAGATCTTTATGGAAGCAAAAAAGACAGGTAAAATTAAAGTAAAAATGCAGATAATTCATTATTGATCAGGACTGCTAATATTGCTGTTGCAGTTTTTTCCCTACTTTTATTACCATTGCTTGACATATCATTTTTTATTAAATATATTATTACAATGTTTAAACTTCCAAACACATAAATCATAAATAAGTGTAATATGAGCTATATTTTTTTAACTTCACTGGTTAAAAAATAAATAAACTGTGTTTGTTGTGCACAGTTGAATTAGTGCATCTCATACTTATAATAATAATACAAATAATAATAAAAGTTGATGGTTATGTACACAATGCACACAATAATCACTTAATCACAATAATCACTTTTAATATATTTGTAAAGCTTGTGTAAACTATTGTCACGAGTGATAGCAGTAATAAACACCTAAACCATCAGACCCCCCCCCCCCAACGCATTTAAATCCGAAACTACCAGACCCCTCTGCAAGAAAACCCCAACAGCATAAAGAGCATAACCGCTTGCCGCAACCCCAATAATTAATGCCCTAAAACCTCATAACAACTTAGAGGGACAGTATACACCAATTGTCATATAACTTCATGTAATAGAAACTACTATAAAGAAGAATATGCACAGATACTGATCTTAAAATCCTGTATAAAACCTTTTAAAAACGTACTTAGAAGCTCACAGTTAAAGGGACATGAAACCCAACACATTTCTTTCATGATTCAGATAGAGAATACAATTTTAAACAACTTTACAATTTACTTCTATTATTTAATTTGCTTCCTTCTCTTGTTATCCTTTGCTGAAAGGTCTATCTAGACAAGCTCAGGAGCAGCAGAGAATCTAGGTTCTAGCTGTTGATTGGTGACTGCATATATATATTGATTGTGATTGGCTCACTCATGTGTTCAGTTAGAAACCAGTAGTGCATAGCTTCTCTTTCAACAAATGATACCAAGAGAATGGAACAGATTAGATAATAGAAGTAAATTAGAAAGTTGTTTAAAATTGTATTCACTGTCTGAATCATGAAATATATTTTTGGGGTTTCATGTCCCTTTAAGTACTGTTGAAAAGGTTAGTGTGGGACACCCACTGAAATGGGCTGGAAAGCAAAAAGAGCAGACACTCCCCTGCATATGAAAAGCCCCTTTACACAAACAGGCACAAGCTGGAGTAGGTAGACAACAGTCTACTTTTAAAACTTTGGGATTTGGTTAGGAGTAAGCACAATGTTATTTAAAAATAAGCTGTTTTGGCGATATAAATAGATTATCTACAAAGCATTTACAGTATGCAAAGAAAATCTAGTGTACAATGACCCTTTAATATCCTAACCACTAATACAAAAATAACCTAATCGCTATTAGCCCAGACTGCCAGACCCTAAAGCAAAAAAAGAACAAAATTACTAATCAAAACACAACTCCAACTCCAAGACCCTACACTGTCCCCTAGCCTAAAATCTATACCACTCACAAAAAATAAGCAACTAATTTAACTATTCTACCATGAATAAAATGCACATTTCAGCCTGGGATAAGGGGAATATATTCATCAAAAGTCAGGTTCTCTGCTATGCATCCTAACTTTTTTGATTTAAGTATAAGCTCTTATACATGACTACTGAAAAAGTGATATAATTGGCATTCAAGCTCGTAACAGTTGTATTGTAAATCAGAAACTATGTCATTAGGGTGTTTAGTCTCTTGATCATTCCTGTGACAGTTTTCTATTTCGGAATGATGATACATTAGTTGTTAAACAACATCCTTCACAGGTGAAGTGTTCTCAAATGAGCTCTCAATGCAAATGATTTTCTCTAAAAATGTGTTTATACTTACATTTTCATTTAATCGCAAGTACAAAACTCAATTTTAAGATATAAATATATGCAGGATGAAGCAATGCAGTTACATAGAACAAATCCCAGAGCATTTCAAGGGGGTTCCTTTGAAATGCACATCTGTGTATTTACCTTATCTCGCTTTCAATGGCCATTTAGGAACGTATATACAGTAAATGAGCCAACTTCAACTACAGTCCAACTATACCATTTTAATCTCCTTGTAGTAGATCTCTGAGATGGCAGAATATACAATGCTTGAGAAGCTAAGGCCATATAAACTGCCTTGCCTCTTTTTTTAAAAGTATATTAGTGCATAGTGTTCCCAAGAAGCTAGCGCTTGTGGTTTAAAGGGACATTAAAAAGTCAAAAATTGGAATATAAATCTTTAATTATGTTTAGTAAAAAAAAAATGGAATATACTTTTATTATTTATTTGATCCCATTTTAATGTAATTTTACTTTGAAAATTTTATGTTTTCCATAAAGAAATGGGTGGGACCATGTTATATATTTATAACCCTAGATTTAATAGTCTGTTCTGTCCATTTCCAATATGCCCTGCTGAGGATAGTTAGTAACCATTATAAATTAGCTATTAAAGTAACTATCTTAACATTTCTATATTCAACCCAGACATTGCTTGGACACTTAATTGACTCTTTAACATCTGTCCTTAATTATCGTCAGCAGATGAAATTAGATATAGGACACCTCATGTATGAGAATATTTTAGGAAAATGCTGATACGCGTTTCCAAATTGAAATATAATCTATCTCCTATCTTTCAAATTATATGCAAAGGATATTGTTGCTAATAGCGGCACTTACCATACAAATACTGTAGTTTAATATTATCTGCCATTATAAAAAGGCCACAAAACATTGTATAATGAAACTACATACCTTAGAAGTGTATCTGGTCTTCATAGTGATATGGAAAAAATAGGGAAAGTAGATTTCACACTAGTTAGATATGTTATTAGAATTTTATTATTATTTATGAAATGCTGCAGCTGTCACATTTGTGTACCTGCAGAGTGATAGAAATCCCAGACGTATTTCTTTTCATCCAGCACTGAACATCTGCTGAGTGACAGACTGTGATAAGCGTGCAGTATGGGACAGTAGTGATAGGACAGCTCTGCACAGCTGGCTGAATGTGTTTTTATTCTTTAGCTGGCACGTTACCTGCATCCAAATCCTCAACTCCATACACTCAAATGCTATCGCCAACCATCTATGAATATGGCCATCTGTCAGCCTGTATATGTTTTATATTTTAATCTATGTATGGTAAAAAATAAGAGCCATTCCTAGGCAATATCAAGTCCACTCCACATAATCCAGATTTATCTTCTTGATCTCTTCTTCCTTTCACGTGTCTTAAAAAGGCATAGAACTTAAAAAGGGATTCCCCTTGACATATTTAATTTACATAGTAAACGAAAATACAAAATATACTTTCAATATTTATTTTACCCCTATGTCCTATTATTGGAAATTCTATTTTCCTCCTCCCCAGAGATGCAAAAGTTAGGTACCAAACTATAGAACATTATACACAGTGATTGCTTATTTTAAGTGGGCATGAAACAAAATAATGTAATTTTATGATTCAGTTTCAGCATACAAGTTTACACAACTTTCCATTTTACATCTAGTAGAACATGTCCTTCATTCTCCTGGTATCTATTGTTGAAAGAATAGCAATGCACTACTGGGAGCTAGCTGTCAGCCTGTATATGTTTTATATTTTAATCTATGTATGGTAAAAAATAAGAGCCATTCCTAGGCAATATCAAGTCCACTCCACATAATCCAGATTTATCTTCTTGATCTCTTCTTCCTTTCACGTGTCTTAAAAAGGCATAGAACTTAAAAAGGGATTCCCCTTGACATATTTAATTTACATAGTAAACGAAAATACAAAATATACTTTCAATATTTATTTTACCCCTATGTCCTATTATTGGAAATTCTATTTTCCTCCTCCCCAGAGATGCAAAAGTTAGGTACCAAACTATAGAACATTATACACAGTGATTGCTTATTTTAAGTGGGCATGAAACAAAATAATGTAATTTTATGATTCAGTTTCAGCATACAAGTTTACACAACTTTCCATTTTACATCTAGTAGAACATGTCCTTCATTCTCCTGGTATCTATTGTTGAAAGAATAGCAATGCACTACTGGGAGCTAGCTGAACACATTGAGTGAGCCAATGAAAAAAGACATATTTGTGCAGCCATATATATTGCTGCTTTTGAACCTACCTAGGTATACTTTCAACAAAGGATACCAAAGAGTACAAAGCAAATGAGATAATAGAAGTAAAATGGTATATAAGCGGCTTTTAAATGGGGATACCCCTGGACTGCAAAACAATGTATATTTTACCGTAAAAAATAGTTTACTGTTAATTTGACCAAAATGTAACTAAAAATCCATAAATGTGTGTCATAAGCTCATAAGGCTATAGTTAATATTATCATTTTTCTAATTACAACAAAAAACTTGGAATATCAGTGACATGATACAATGAGTTAAAGTGCTGTTTGCTTACAAATCCTTCTCTTATTCAATTACAATATAGCAGAAAAAACTCTAATTTCAATAAATGAGAAGTTCAGTTATAAAATATGTTTGGCGCGATCACATATACGGCGCAGGTTTCAGCACAAGCGCGGGAACCCGCACCGCCCGTAATTTCACCTCGCACATCGGGGTATTACATATACTGCGCCGTTAGATGCTAAAGTGCCATAAGTCGCATAAACTATCGATGTCCAGAAATGAGCATAAATACAAATTTCTGGAGTCGCTTGTGATTTACGGCACTTTAGAAACTGCTGGCGCCTAAGAAAAGTAAATAAAATAACAAATCTCCTGTAAAAGTCTAACACGCCTCATAAAAAATAAGCCCAACACGTAAAACCCCTATATCCCCAATCCCCCCCTCTCATTACTAATATTAAATGTATTAACCCCTAGACCGACAACCCCCACAACGCAATATGCCTATTTAAACTACTAACCCCTATATCCGCCATCAAACCCACACCGCAAGTAATAACTATATTATTAACCCCTAAACCGCCATAGCCCACAATGCAATTAACCTATTTAAGTATTAACCCCTATACCGCCATAGCACACATAGCCTATTAAATGTATTAACCCCTAATCTGCCGCCGCCAACATCGCCGCCACTATAATAAAGTTATTAACCCCTAAACCTAAGTCTAACCCTAACACCCCCCTAACTTAAATATTATTTAAATAAATCTAAATAAATTTACTATTATTAACTAAATTATTCCTATTTAAAACTAAATACTTACCTATAAAATAAACCCTAAGATAGCTACAATATAATTAATAATTACATTATAGCTATTTTAGGATTTATTTTTATTTTACAGGCAACTTTGTATTTATTTTAACTAGGTACAATAGATATTAAATAGTTATTAACTATTTAATAGCTATCTAGTTAAAATAAAGACAAATTTACCTGTAAAATAAATCCTAACCTAAGTTACAATTACACCTAACACTACACTTTCATTAAATGAATTAAATTAATTAACTACAATTACCTAAAATTAAATACAATTAAATAAAATAAACTAAAGTACAAAAAACCCCCCACTAAATTACAGAAAATAAAAAAAATTACAAGAAGTTTAAACTAATAATTACACCTAATCTTAGCCCCCTAATAAAATAAAAAAGCCCCCCAAAATAATAAATTCCCATACCCTATACTAAATTACAAATAGCCCTTAAAAGGGCTTTTTGCGGGGCATTGCCCCAAAGTAATCAGCTCTTTTACCTGTAAAAAAAGAAATACAACCTCCCAACATTAAAACCCACCACACACACACCCAACCCTACTCTAAAACCCACCCAATCCCCCCTAAAAAACTAACACTACCCCCTTGAAGATCTGCCTACCTTGAGCCGTCTTCACCCAGCCGGGCACAAGTGGACCTCCAGAGGGGCAGAAGTCTTCATCCGATCCGGCCAGAAGACGACATCCAGACCGGCAGAAGTCTTCATCCAGGCGGCATCTTCTAACTTCTTCCATCCGGAGCAGAGCGGGTCCATCTTGAAGACATCCGACGCGGAGCATCCTCTTCCATCCGACGGCGACTGAAGATAGAATGAAGGTTCCTTTAAATGACATCATCCAAGATGGCGCCCCTTCAATTCCGATTGGCTGATAGAATTCTATCAGCCAATTGGAATTAAGGTAGGAAAAATCCTATTGGCTGATGCAATCAGCCAATAGGATTGAGGTTGCATTCTATTGGCTGATTGGAACAGCCAATAGAATGCGAGGTCAATCCTATTGGCTGATTGGATCAGCCAATCGGATTGAACTTTAATCCGATTAGCTGATTGCATCAGCCAATAGGAATTTTCCTACCTTAATTCTGATTGGCTGATAGAATTCTATCAGCCAATCGGAATTGAAGGGACGTCATCTTGGATGACGTCATTTAAAGGAACCTTCATTCTTCAGTCGCCGTTGGATGGAAGAGGATGCTCCGCGTTGGATGTCTTCAAGATGGACCCGCTCTGCTCCGGATGGAAGAAGATAGAAGATGCTGCCTGGATGAATGTCCTCTTCTGGCCGGATCGGATGAAGACTTCTGCCCCTCTGGAGGTCCAATTGTGCCCGGCTGGGTGAAGACGGCTCAAGGTAGGCAGATCTTCAAGGGGGTAGTGTTAGGTTTTTTTAAGGGGAGATTGGGTGGGTTTTAGAGTAGGGTTGGGTATGTGGGTGGTGGGTTTTAATGTTGGGGGGTTGTATTTCTTTTTTTACAGGTAAAAGAGCTTATTACTTTGGGGCAATACCCCGCAAAAAGTCCTTTTAAGGGCTATTTGTAATTTAGTATAGGGTAGGGAATTTTATTATTTTAGGGGGCTTTTTTATTTTATTAGGGGGCTTAGATTAGGTGTAATTAGTTTAAACTTCTTGTAATTTTATTTAAATTTCTGTAATTTAGTGGGGGGGGGGGTTGTATTTTAGTTTATTTTATTTAATTGTGTTTAATTTTAGGTAATTGTAGTTAATTAATTTTTAATCAAAGATTTTTATTAAGGTATTTAGCAAAACAATATTCACACATAAACAAGAAAACAAGTTATTTCAAGATGAACATAGCTGATAGCAGTAGTAAATCATGATAGACATTCTGAAAGCAGGAATATCCTACCGTATAACTAGCATACCTCGGGTATAAACATTGCAAGATTTACATTGATACCTTATAAGTTTATTTTTTTATGAGATGATACTGTAGTACCTTCTTTATCAGGGTATTCTGTCTATTAGTATGATATTTCAAGCTGACATATGCAGAATTATTAACTTAAATGAGAGATACATGTTTCCCCATAAAGTGTATAATACTGATTTAAATATAGTAATAATGGAGTAGATATAAATATTGTCAGCATCCTGAAAAGCTTATAAACCTTATATAGTGATAAACAAACTATGGTAAGAAGATCCATATGTTAACAAACACGTTGTAGTATGTAGAAGATAAAATGATGACTGTAGTACTCCATTACAATAATACTCTGCCTAATAGGGTGATACTTTCAACTAGGTTACTGAGAGTATTAGGCCACTGTCTAATGTGGGAAATATTGTACTAGGTTGGAAAGTATATAATATTAATCTAATGTAAACACTAATACCTCTAAAGCATAAATTGCTGCCTATTAATTTGATACTTTATAATGACCTTTTATAAGCCTTGACAAACTCTTTACTATGGGAGGTAATGCCTTATAGCATTCTTATATGTGTAAGTGCAAGGTAGCAGGTAAATACTGCTGAGGAATTCACCATATTGGGTGAATGAAAATAAAACATAGCAATGTATTATTAAAGAAATTGAATAAACCAGGTGTCTGCAGTCCCCATCTTAAGATCTATCATTGCTACTAGGAAGTAAATGGAGAGAATGAGCTCAAGAAAATATGTAGGTTACACCTAAAAATAACTTTTAAGGTAAAATGTCAAGAATGGATCTATAGCGCTCTACAACTGCTCAGACATCATATACTAATCCTTATGAGGCAATGTATTGGGATAATATATAATGTGTATACAAGAGTAGGGTTATTTAACACATGACCCCCATCTTTATAACTGATGAATCACCTCAGCCGTGAGAGAGGGTAGTGAACCATGGCTAGTCCCTTCCAAGACGTACCTAGCCATACTGCCTGAGCATATAGTGAAACAGTTACCAAGTGACTTGGAGGAACCATATAAACTTACCCCCTTCCATCCCCAAGAGAACAACACACTACATCGTATGATACAACTAAAGGCTCGTCTCAAACCGCTAGCGGTCGTCATCCAATCCATATGATTAGCCTTTGTCCCCGTACAAGAGTCCATAATCTCTTCGTATCGCTAACCTATCCCTCTTGCAGGCATAGGAGAGTCCATGTTCCCTTGACACGCTGAACCTTCTTTAATGAATACACCCTGTTTGATCAGAGCAGTGTAAGCCTCAAATGGGGCATAAACAGTATAGCCGGGTGCTGTCCGTATAAGGTCAGTGTATTGGGGCTGGCAAATCTTAGTATATTTTGCTACAACTAAAACAGTTTTCCACAACAGAACCTTTCATGCTCTTCATTTTACGACCTGCTCCAGACCCCCCTTTGACCGGCCGCATCTCCAGGAAGCCCAGAACCAGTCTTTTTTCTCCCAACATAGAACCTGTGGCAGCACGCTTACCCGGGACTGTTGCTGTAGGAACAATATTTGAAAGGGCCACTCCTTCTGTATCAGGTAGCACAATTGTGTCGGCAGACTCTGTTATACCAACAGGATCTCCCCCCTGACTCCCATCTAGCATAGCCAAGTAATTTGTAGATACTGTGCATGGGATAGGAGATATGAGCTCGTCCCTCCTGTCAGCTCTCAGACACAACCTGAGGGATGCGTGCTGGCTCTCTAACTTGTGAGTCAGCCGCTGCAAGAGAGCTATTACCTCAGCTTCCATTTTATAACCACGTGTAATAGGATCCAGATCACTTCCACTGAAACTCTCCTCTTCATTCAGTTGAATGGGGACTCCAATACGATGAAATACATTCTTGTCGCTTCACCCGGCTATCAAACTAGCCGGGAGGGGGAAAGATGTAAAAGGATCTTAGGCCGCAGCCTGTAAAGCAGCTTGTTCTAGGTCTCCTTGTTGCGAAAACCCAAAAGTGTGGTGACTAACTTGCTCCGGATCAGTTCAGTAACTAAGGTTTTAGCAGTATAAGTCAAAATGCAATAATATAGTTGAGAGAATCCCAATATTATTCAGAATGTAAGCAGAGCAACCTTTCTACACGTCTAGTCATGGCTGCGGCTTAGACACGCCCCCCCGTAGTTAATTAATTTAATTTATTTAATGATAGAGTAACATAGTAACATAGTAACATAGTAGATAAGGTTGAAAAAAAGACTGAAGTCCATCGAGTTCAACCTATACAAATCTAAAATACTTACAAAAAGCTCCAGTTAAGCTTAAATAACCCCATTAAAATGTGACCCATTTAATACTAGCAATCATATCCATGAATTTTGTTTGTATACAGAAACTTATCCAGACTATTTTTAAATGTATCTATGGTATTGGCATTCACTACCTCCTTTGGTAATGAGTTCCACAATTTTATTGCTCTCACAGTGAACAAAACTTTCCGTTGCAGGAGATTAAATCTCCTTTCCTCCAACCTTAAATTATGACCTCTTGTCAGAAACAATTTTCTTGGAATAAACAGAGCTTCTGCCATCTCTGTATATGGGCCTTGAATATATTTATATAAAGTAATCATGTCACCTCTCAAGCGCCTTTTTTCTAAAGAAAACAGACCCAGTTTGGCTAGCCTCTCCTCATAGGTTAATTTCTCCAATCCCCTTATTAGCTTTGTGGCCCTTCTCTGAACTTTTTCTAGTTCTGCAATATCTTTTTTAGCAATTGGTCCCCAGAACTGCACTCCAAACTCAAGGTGAGGTCTTATCAGGGCTTTATATAATGACAGAATTATGCTTTCCTCCCTTGAATCAATACCTCTTTTAATACATGCTAGTATCTTATTAGCCTTTGAAGCCGCTGCCCTGCATTGTGCACCCATCTTTAGCTTGTTATCTATTACTACTCCCAAATCCCTTTCCTCCTGTGTTTGGCTAAGTCTTGTCCCATTTAAAAAATACATAGCCTGCTTATTTTTACTTCCAAAATGTAGAACCTTGCATTTTTCCGTATTAAATCTCATTTTCCATTCACTTGCCCATAGTTCTAATTTTAGCAAATCCCTTTGTAAAGACAGTTCGTCCTGCTCTGACCTTATGACCTTACTTAACTTAGTATCATCTGCAAAAATAGAGATGTCGCTATTTAATCCTTGCTCCAAGTCATTTATAAAAATATTAAAAGAACAGGGCCCAGTACTGATCCCTGGGGGACGCCACTGATTACCTTTGTCCAATCTGAGTATGATCCATTTACTACTACTCGTTGCTCCCTATCTTTTATCCAGTTATTTATCCATGAGCTAACATTTTCAGATATTCCCAGTCCCTTAATTTTGTGCATTAATCTCTCATGTGGCACTGTATCAAATGCCTTTGCAAAATCTAAGTATATCACATCCACTGATTCCCCTTTATCTATATTTTGACTTACTTCCTCGTAGAATCTAATTAGATTAGTTTGACATGATCTATTTCTCCTAAAGCCATGCTGATTAGAACTCATAATCTTGTTTACACGAATATGCTCATCAATATAATCCCTTATAATCCCTTCAAATATCTTCCCTACTATTGATGTCAGACTAACTGGTCTATAGCTTCCTGGATCATCCCTGCTTCCCTTTTTGAAGAGTGGCACCACATCAGCTTTACGCCAATCCTGGGGTACCATGCCTGAGGATAATGAGTCTTGAAAAATTAAGAGTAAAGGTTTGTCTATAACAGTGCTAGGTTCTCTTAACACCCTTGGGTGTATTCCATCTGGGCCTGGAGTTTTATTTACCTTAATATTTTCCAGTTTTTTCCTGATATCCTCTAAACAAAACCCAGTTAGTGGTATGGACTGGCATGTTCTATTATGTTCAAAAGTATCATTCAATGGTTCTTCTCTTGTGTATACTGAAGAAAAAAACTGGTTTAGTACCTCAGCCTTCTCCCTTTCATTATTTATCATGCTACCCTCCACACATTTTAATGTACCTATATTATCCTTCTTAGATTTTTTGCTATTTATGTACTTAAAGAACCTTTTAGGGTTAGACTTAGAATCCTTAGCAATTAATTTTTCATTTTCAATTTTGGCTAATTTGATTGCTTTTTTGCATGCTTTGTTACATTCCTTATAAATATTGTATCCTGAGTCTGTACTATTTTCTTTTAATAATTTAAATGCCCTACGTTTTTTCCTAATTTCTCTTAACACATTTTTATTTAGCCATAATGGCTTTGTTTTTTTATTTTAGTGTTAGGTGTAATTGTAACTTAGGTTAGGATTTGTTTTACAGGTAAATTTGTCTTTATTTTAACTAGGTAGCGGTTAAATAGTTAATAACTATTTAATAACTATTGTACCTAGTTAAAATAAATACAAAGTTGCCTGTAAAATAAAAATAAATCCTAAAATAGCTACAATGTAATTATTAATTATATTGTAGCTATCTTAGGGTTTATTTTATAGGTAAGTATTTAGTTTTAAATAGGAATAATTTAGTTAATAATAGTAATTTTATTTAAATTTATTTAAATAATATTTAAGTTAGGGGGTGTTAGGGTTAGACTTAGGTTTAGGAGTTAATATCTTTATTATAGTGGCGGCGACAGATTAGGGGTTAATACATTTAATAGGCTGTGTGCTATGGCGGTTTAGGGGTTAATACTTGAATAGGTTTATTGCGTTGTGGGTTAATGGCGGATTAAGGGTTAATAGTTTTAAGAGGTAGTTTGCAATGTTGGGGTTGGCGGATTTAGGGGTTAATAATTTAGTTATTACTTGCGGTGTGGGTTTGATGGCGGATATAGGGGTTAATAGAGTTTATTAGGTATGGCGGTGGGGGATTACGGTTGACAGGTAGATGATAGACATTGCGCATGCGTTAGGTGTTAATTTCTCCATTTTCGCCACGTAAGGCCTTGCGCTGGATATTGGATACCAATTTACGACGCGGTCCCATGTTAGCCTATGGGAGTCAAAATTGTGAGCGATGGGTGAAATATACGCGCGTAACTTGTATGCTACGCTGTATATGTAATACCAAAATTGCGTAAAATCTGGCGTCGCCGGCTTTTGCGGGCGACACTGTATATGTAATGGAGGCCGTTGTGTTTACTAAAACAGGAGACAAATATGAAATTAAGTAAGAATTAGAGTTCAGTTTTCACAAGACAAATTTATCAGATTATTTTTTTGAGGGGAAAAAACTCAGAATTTATAAACTCTTCATAATTATTAAAATATTACAGTTAATGCTACCTCTATGTTTCTTTAAAGGTACATGAGCCCAAAAATGTCCCTTCATGATTCAGATAGAGAATGCGATTTTAAACAACTTTCTAATTTACTTCAACATTTTCTTCGTTCTTTTGGTGTCTTTTGTTGAAAAGCAGGGGCGTATGCTTAGGAGCCAGCCCATTTCTAGAGCACTATATGGCAGTAGTTTTGCAAGAATGGTGTCTACAGGGAGTGCAGAATTATTAGGCAAGTTGTATTTTTGAGGATTAATTTTATTATTGAACAACAACCATGTTCTCAATGAACCCAAAAAACTAATTAATATCAAAGCTGAATAGTTTTGGAAGTAGTTTTTTGTTTGTTTTTAGTTATAGCTATTTTAGGGGGATATCTGTGTGTGCAGGTGACTATTACTGTGCATAATTATTAGGCAACTTAACAAAAAACAAATATATACCCATTTCAATTATTTATTTTTACCAGTGAAACCAATATAACATCTCAACATTCACAAATATACATTTCTGACATTCAAAAACAAAACAAAAACAAATCAGTGACCAATATAGCCACCTTTCTTTGCAAGGACACTCAAAAGCCTGCCATCCATGGATTCTGTCAGTGTTTTGATCTGTTCACCATCAACATTGCGTGCAGCAGCAACCACAGCCTCCCAGACACTGTTCAGAGAGGTGTACTGTTTTCCCTCCTTGTAAATCTCACATTTGATGATGGACCACAGGTTCTCAATGGGGTTCAGATCAGGTGAACAAGGAGGCCATGTCATTAGATTTTCTTCTTTTATACCCTTTCTTGCCAGCCGCGCTGTGGAGTACTTGGACGCGTGTGATGGAGCATTGTCCTTCATAAAAATCATGTTTTTCTTGAAGGATGCAGACTTCTTCCTGTACCACTGCTTGAAGAAGGTGTCTTCCAGAAACTGGCAGTAGGACTGGGAGTTGAGCTTGACTCCATCCTCAACCCGAAAAGGCCCCACAAGCTCATCTTTGATGATACCAGCCCAAACCAGTACTCCACCTCCACCTTGCTGGCGTCTGAGTCGGACTGGAGCTCTCTGCCCTTTACCAATCCAGCCACGGGCCCATCCATCTGGCCCATCAAGACTCACTCTCATTTCATCAGTCCATAAAACCTTAGAAAAATCAGTCTTGAGATATTTCTTGGCCCAGTCTTGACGTTTCAGCTTGTGTGTCTTGTTCAGTGGTGGTCGTCTTTCAGCCTTTCTTACCTTGGCCATGTCTCTGAGTATTGCACACCTTGTGCTTTTGGGCACTCCAGTGATGTTGCAGCTCTGAAATATGGCCAAACTGGTGGCAAGTGGCATCTTGGCAGCTGCACGCTTGACTTTTCTCAGTTCATGGGCAGTTATTTTGCGCCTTGGTTTTTCCACACGCTTCTTGCGACCCTGTTGACTATTTTGAATGAAACGCTTGATTGTTCGATGATCACGCTTCAGAAGCTTTGCAATTTTAAGAGTGCTGCATCCCTCTGCAAGATATCTCACTATTTTTGACTTTTCTGAGCCTGTCAAGTCCTTCTTTTGACCCATTTTGCCAAAGGAAAGGAAGTTGCCTAATAATTATGCACACCTGATATAGGATGTTGATGTCATTAGACCACACCCCTTCTCATTACAGAGATGCACATCACCTAATATGCTTAATTGGTAGTAGGCTTTAGAGCCTATACAGCTTGGAGTAAGACAACATGCATAAAGAGGATGATGTGGTCAAAATACTCATTTGCCTAATAATTCTGCACTCCCTGTATTTGCAAGAGCAAATCTCTTCAACACAGTATATCATGGGAACAAAGCCAATTTGATAATAGAAGTACATTTATTTAAAAAAAAAAATTTAAATGGTCTTTTCTGTCTAAATCCCAAATGAAAACGTATGGGTTCCGAGTCCCTTTAAAGTAGTTTTTATATAAATAGTATTTATTAGGACCATTAAAAATACATTAGAATTACATCATCACAAATCCACAATAAAAAGACAATGTGATAACAATTTAAAATGAGCAGTAGATTTTTTTGAAACATATAAAATTTTTCATGTATCATGTGACAGCCATCAGCCAATCACAGACTTATATACACATACACTGTGAACTCTTCCACATGCTCAGTAGTAGCTGGTGCCTCAGAAAGTGAGCAGATAAAAATACTGTGCACAGTTTTATAATGGAAGTCAATTTGAAGGGTTTTTTTAAAACTATTTTAAGATTTGCATACACAATAAATATTTTAAAACTATGTTAATAGTGATAAAACACTTAAAAACCCTAGTGAATATGTTTCTGACCATTCAAGGGTCAGTTAGGGCAAGATGACAGAATTTAACGCTCCCGCTCGAGCACTAACTCCGCTAGAAGTTTTTTGTATGTGTGGGGTAGCGCTCTTATCACAAGTTGAAAGTAAACAGTTTTCGCTCACGTGCTAGCCTGAAGCGTGTAAAAAGCCGAAACTTCAAATATCGCAATTGCGTTAAGGTATTACCCCATAAAAGTCAATGGAGCAAAAAATTTGATAAAAACTCTAACACCCTACTCATGCGCAAACCCGATTGTATCTTCTCAAGTGCTCTAACCCGACATGAAAATATGAATATATACATGATAATATATAGGTATAGATATATACAGTTATAAATAGAAATATCTATTTAAAAATACATAGAACATATTCTGCTATGTGCAGAACATTGGAATGTGAAATGTTTACAGAAAAGTGCCAAAGCGCCAAACCAAAGGAGGCTGGGTCTAGGTGAAGTGGATATCAACTGATGAATGTTTCAATGGGTTACATCAATTTATTATACAAAACATTCATATAAAATCATAGATCTATGAATAGGTTATACATCATAAAAAAGGTACAATCGAAATAAGATAAAAATACAATCCAAAAAGCAGAGATAAAAAGGCAAAGATAAAATGAGCAAAGCAATAATGAATTTCAAAACACTTTAAAATAATAGAATCTGAATCTGGTATAACAAATGTATATAAGTGATGGAAAATGCTCTCTCTAAGGTGCAGATGAGTAGATTAATGTGCCTCAGAGGGAAATGTGACTAGGCAACACCAGACTTTACCTATGTGTTTACCATAATAAAATAATAGTCAGAGGTGGTAAAAAGGAGAAAAAAAGAAGAAAAATATGAAAAATGAAGAAAAATGTTTTCCGAAAATTAGTATTTAAAAAATATTAAAAAATGTGAAAAAATTATGTGAAAAAATTGAGGTAAAAAATGGCTCTCAGATGGATAAATGGTGGAAAAAGTGTGGAAATCAAACAAAGTTGTGATGTTCACAAAGGCATCCGTATGAATGAAGTAAAGTTTAAATGAAAGTTTTTCAGCTCCAGTGCTGCGTGAAAAGTCAATACCCAAATGTTGCTTCTAAATGAATTCCTGAACAGTCCTTCTGTGGAAGAAAAATTGTGATAGTGTAGATTGTAATAACTAAAATAAAAAATGAAAGTAGGCTTACCAGTCAACGCGGTTATCAAGGTCTTGGTGAGACCGAAACGCGTCGACTGGTAATCCTACATTATCACAATTTTTCTTCCACAGAAGGACTGTTCAGGAATTCATTTAGAAGCAACATTTGGGTATTGACTTTTCACGCAGCACTGGAGTTGAAAAACTTTCATTTAAACTTTACTTCATTCATACGGATGCCTTTGTGAACATCACAACTTTGTTTGATTTCCACACTTTTTCCACCATTTATCCATCTGAGAGCCATTTTTTACCTCAATTTTTTCACATAATTTTTTCACATTTTTTAATATTTTTTAAATACTCATTCACACGGATGCCTTTGTGAACATCACAACTTTGTTTGATTTCCACACTTTTTCCACCATTTATCCATCTGATAGCCATTTTTCACCTCAATTTTTTCACATGTTTTCACATTTTTAATATTTTAAATACTAATTTTCAACACCATTTTTCTTCATTTTTCATATTTTTCTTCTTTTTTTTCTCCTTTTTTCTCCTTTTTACCACCTCTGATTATTATTTTATTATAGTAAACACATAGGTAAAGTCTGGTGTTGCCTAGTCACATTTCCCTCTGAGGCACATTCATCTACTCATCTGCACCTTAGAGAGAGCATTTTCCATCACTTATATACATTTGTTATACCAGATTCAGATTCTATTATTTTAAAGTGTTTTGACGTTCATTATTGATTTGCTCATTTTATCTTTGCCTTTTTATCTCTGCTTTTTGGATTGTATTTTTATCTTATTTCGATTGTACTTTTTTATGATGTATAACCTATTCATGGATCCATGATTTTATTTAAATGTTTTATATAATAAATTGATGTAACCCATTGATAAATTCATCAGTTGATATCCACTTCACCTAGACCCAGCCTCCTTTGGTTCGGCACTTTTCTGTATTCTAGATTTCCCCAGTTGACAGCTAGGTGTCAACAATCCAAAGCTAGAGGGTCCCTTTTCTCAGCAGGCGATAGGTGACACCACTACTCCAATGTGAAATGTTTACATTAAATACATAACACTTTATTAAATATGAATATTGCATAAATATAATTTTGCATGTTTTCATCTACTTAACTGCAAAGGGATTCAATGCACTTATATATATATGTGTGCATTGAATCCATTTGCAGTTAAGTATATATATATATATATATATATATATATATATATATATATATATATATATATATGTGTGTGTGTGTGTAAATATGTATTTATGTGTATATAGGTCGTTAAATACATATATACACATATAAATACTTAAATACATAAAACACACATATAAACATATTTCTACATACATATACATCTTTAGACATGTATATATCTCTATGTTGAAGCACTATGGAGCCATTTGTTTTCTCTAACACATGAAACATCATATATTTAAGCCCTTATAGCTTCTTTGTGCAATATTTTTCTTTAATAATTTTTATTAGATGGTGTTATGATGAGTGTAACTATACTTTGTAATGTATTTTTTGTGAAACAGTTAACCAGAGCTCTGAGGATGTGGTAAACATGCTAGCGT